>NC_056440.1:39407662-39417662 GCF_018296145.1 Oncorhynchus tshawytscha | reverse complement strand
TTAATAACGTTACCGGATTTTAGTGGAAAGAAAATAACCTCGTCATGATACAGTAGACTTATGTAATATACAGTATAGTAAGAATAATGTTCAAAATAGGCTAAATATAGTATATTCCCAAATCAGTCCAAAGTCATCAGCTCTCACTCTAAGCATGAGATCTGATTTTGAGTTTTGACCTCACATAACTCTTGATGTTGGTTCATTTACAGTATGTTGATTCATCTGACCACACTGAGGATAAGTTCCTAAGTAAACACAGAGTAATAATGTTTTTGGGGGATTTGATTGCTAATGTCACAGTGTTGTCAAATGAGGAGGGGACGCATCGGGGATTACATTATATTTCTCTGGTATTACGTACGCTTTGATGAACATCTACTTAAGTTCTGCCTTATGTGCTGCTGTCTGGAACACACACACACAAAGCACCCTGTTCCATTCATACACACAAAGACCATTAGTACAGTCCAGCTGATCCTCTCAATACGAAGAAGAAAGGAGAGAAAAACATGTAAAGTCTTTGTCTTCCTCTGTCTGGCTCATTCTTTCTCTCGCTCAGAGTTGAAGGGATGGGAAAGAGAAAGTGGACAGATTTGTTCATTTTAGTTTCTGGTTGAAGTGACAAACACTTTACTTTACATCGGCTATACTGTGCCGTTTCATAAAGGAATACAATGGAACCCCTACTCCACCACAAGTACGCTAGACGTACACATTTTACATCTAAACTTTTGTTGTTGTCATTCGAGTTTTGTCGTGGTGAAACACAATTACAATTTGATCAAATGCAGTTGCTCATCATGTAGGTAACATGTCAACTACATTATAGACTTTGTTCAGAGTGTTTGAATAGTAGGATATTAGGGTTTTTAGATACCGTTACAAAATGATTGTTTCAACTTTCTCTAGGAATAATGCAGTAACACTTTACATGAAGTGTAATGTAATTGGAGGACTGGCTCTAAAACTGCTTATAAACTTTAGTTGAAAAGGTTGTTTCTCTCCATGCAGCTCGGCACAGGCACCTCGTGACAGCAGCAAGTACAACTGCAAGTTTGATTGGCTTCTAATTTGAAGACATTCGAGTGAGCGTTAATATCAAAGTCACAAGATGTGCACAGTTTCAGTAGTGCACTGAGTGTTTGTTTACATTTGCATCAGAATTGAGCAAACTATAAGTATGTCATGACACATTACTTTGCTTTTGAGGGCAGTCTGAGATTCTGTGGATGTTTCAGATAAGTTGCTCCCTTCGAGAGGTCGATTTGCGTTGGCCAATATTTATTTGGACACTGTGCTTCTGGAAACCACAAAACCCGTGCCACGAATTCTCAACGCCATGCTTGTTCATGGAAATTGCAAGGGAAATCGATTATACTATCCAGGCAATAATGTTTATTGGGTTACGGTCATTTTTATCAAACAAAATGGCAAGAATCGATTTTAATACATTTCTGGAGTGAATCTAAACATTTATTGAAGCAACTATTTTATTTACATAGTCCACATGTGTACATGATGAATGATTTATGAATATTTTAAATCAAATCAAATTGTATTAATCACATGCGCCAAATACAGCACCTTACAGTGAAATGCTTAACTTACGGGCCCCTAACCACAATGCAGTTTCAAATAAATATGGTCAAGAATAAGAGATAAAAGTAACAATTATTTATTAATATCAATGAATGCATGAGGAAATGATATATAATGATTTACTAACAGTTTGGTAATGATAACAAGCTATTTAACAGTAGCATATTCTACAGGCAGACAATCAAACAAAGTATTTCCAAAGATGCAAATTGCAAGGGTTTGACATACAATACTGTATATTGACCATTTAGCTCTTGCCTTTACATATGACACATTTATGAAACTGGAGGTCGATGGTATCTGCTAGCATTGCTCTAGCGCTAGTTCAAATATTTTATTCAAACTTTTGTTTTTGGCATATTTTATTATGGCATTCAGTGACATTATGGTATACAGTGCCCCTTGACTTATTCCACATGTTGTTACGTTACAGCCTCATTATAAAATTGAATTAATTGTTTTCCCCCCTTATTAATCGACACACAATACCCAACTGGTTTTGAGCCGTTTTTGCTAATTTACTACAAAAAAAATTGAAATATTACATTTACATAAGTATTCAAACCCTTTGATCAGTACTTTGTTGAAGCACCTTTGGCAGCGATTACAGCCTCGAGTCTTCTTGGGTATGAAGCTACAAGCTTGGCACACCTGTATTTGGGAAGTTTCTCCCATTCTTCTTTACCACTCAAGGACATTCAGTGACTTGTCCTGAAGCCACTCCTGCGTTGTCTTGTCTGTGTGCTTAGGGTCGTTGTCCTGTTGCAAGGTGAACCTTCGCCCCAGTCTGAGGTCCTGAGCGCTCTGGAGCAGGTTTTCATCAAGGATCTCTCTGTACATTGCTCCGTTCATTTTTGTCTCGATCCTGAAGAGTCTTCCAGTCCCTGCCACTGAAAAACATCCTCACAGCATGATGCTGTTACCACCATGCTTCACCGTAGGGATGGTGCCAGGTTTCCTACAGGTATAACGGTTGGCATTCAGGCCAAAGAGTTCAATCCTGGTTTCATCAGACCAGAGGATCTTGTTTCTCATGGTCTGGGAATCTTTAAGTGCATTTTGGTAAACTCCAAGCGGGCTTTCATGTGCTTTTGTTCTGAGCAGTGGCTTCCGTCTGGCCACTCTACCATAAAGGCCTAATTGGTGGAGTGCTGCAGAGATGGCTGTCCTTCCGGAAGTTTCTCCCATTTTCACAGAGGAGAATGAATGTCACTCTGACATTTATTCAGAATGTCAGAGTGACCATCGGGTTCTTGGTCACCTCCCTGACCAAGGCCCTTCTCCCCCAATTGCTCAGTTTGGCCGGGCAGCCAGCTCTAGGAAGAGTCTTGGTGGTTCCAAACGTCTTCCATTTAAGGATGATGGAGGTCACTGTGTTGTTGGGTACCTTCAATGCAATTCCTTCGACTTCATGGATTGGCTTGTGCTCTGACAGGCACTTTCAACCTTCAACTTTATTGAAGTGGACTCCAACAAAGTTGTAGAAACATCTCAAGGATGATCAATGGAAACAGGATAGCCTGAAACAGCCTGAGCTCAATTTCGAATCTCATAGTCTTATGTCTTATATCTTATGTAAATAAGGTATTTCTGTTTTAGCTTTTTGAATACATTTGCAAACATTTCTAAAAACCTATTTTTAATTTGTCATTATGGGATATTGTGTGTAGATTGCTGACTAAATAGTTTTATTAAACCAATTTTAGAATAAGGCACATTCCACAAAATGTGGGAAAAGTATTTCCGAAGGGATTGTAGATACTCCAAGCTGTCTTCTCCTGGGATGTTTTTATTTTCTTTACTTACTTCCTTTCTTTTTTTGGGGGGGGGGGGTTCCCATGGATTTATGGGATAGGGCAAGATAAAGAAAAAAAGTATTGCAGAGACATCATTCAGAATGGGATTCTGACGTAATATTTCTTGGTTGGCGTGTTTTGAAGTGCTTTCTAACATGCTTCAGACATATTTTCATAATTAATTGTGGTCAAAGGCAAGTGATGACTCAGAAAAATGTGACAACCAATTTTCTCTGTAACGAAACAAAATATATAAAAAAAAAAGTTGTTTGGGGGATCAACTACAAGCACAAGAAAGAGTGGAAATAAGCCCATGTAAAAATGGGTTAACTTCGCCTTTAACCATTTTTCTCTCATTTTGCTTCAGTGACTTCCATCTCTCCTCATACCCTGCCATCCCTTCCCCCTTTGGACCTCGTTCTGAATTATCCATACCAATATCTCTTCTTTCCTTCATCCCCCTCTTTCCTGTCCTCATGTCTACAGTACATCTCTCTCCCTCTCAGCCCATCATCCCCATCTCACTTTACTCGCTCATGCTCTCTCTGCTCTCTCTCTCTCTCTCCCTCCCTCCCTCTCTCTCTCTCTCTCTCTCTCTCTCTCTCTCTCTCTCTCTCTCTCTCCTCCCTCCCTCCCTCCATCCCTTTTTTTCTCTCTCTCACTCTCTGACTCCCTGTCTCTGTGCGGGTGTGCAGTGTTACTGTAGGATATAGGTCAGCGGGGCGGCTCGGCTGGCTCGTGTCTAGACTCAGCCTCAGTCTTGGGGGCATGCAGTCCCACAGTGAAGCACATTGACCAGCACAATCAGCAAAGCACAGAGGCACTCCAATGCACACTCCACTGTGTGTGTGTGTGTGTGTGTGACAGACATGAAACCTCACTTCCGAAACAGAAACAGGAGGGAGCACTAGGCACTCACGAAACAACCAAAACATTTGCACAAACACAAACAAACACATACACACTCACATACATAAGAACACATGTATGTATGCATGCATACATGCACAGACACACACACGCATGCACGCACACACAGAGGGAAAGAGTGCTTGTTAGGAGGCCTCACGGCACAATGAGCATTACCAAAAATATTCACACCGTCTGTGATGAAGAAATGTACCCGGCGAAATGTCAGGAAAATGCCATTAGTTGATATTTACATGGGAGCCAATATAACTACAGGCAGTCTTTAAATTCATATGAAATTCAAAGGATGCATCCATGCAAATATAGGTATTCATGAATATAAATTGTACATATAAGCATGCAGTATTTTCCATTTTCTTTGAATGGCAATAGAAATAAAACCCAGCTATTTAAAATAATGAATTGAAATCATCACGTCTACAGAACACATGTGCATAGTATACTGTCAGATAGTAGTATTGTAGGTGTGTGCGTGTGTGTCTGTGTGTGGGGGGGAGGCAGCTGTATGGCAATGGGTGCTGCAGGGTGTAGGATGCTGTAGGGAAGGGTAAAGGGGGGTGAGGGAGGAGGGGCAGAGGGGGAGCATGTGTGCGGGGCAATGATTCATTAAAGGGAATCTAGCCATGTAACCCCCCCATCATCCCCCTTTTCTCCCCTACTCCCTCCAAGTCTGTAGTCCAGATGTGATCCCCCATGTTTCCCTTGATAAGAGCAGATCACAGCTCTATCCACTACAACCATGAGTCACCAGCTGTCAGCTCACATTCTGATCTCTTCATTATTAGTGTGTGTGTACATGTTTTCCTGTCTTATCAGGACCAGAATATCCAGATAATTCACTAGAATGTCCTGACAAGTCACCAGAATGTCCTGAAAAGTCACCAAAATGTCCTGAAAAGTTACCAGAATGTCCTGACAAGGTAGGAAAAGAAGACCGTTTTTGAAAAGTCATGATTTTATGCTATTTTGGGTTTAAGGGTTAGGATTAGTGTTTGGGGTTAAGGTTAGGGGTTAGGGTTAAGGTTAGGGTTAGGTTTAGGGTTAATGTAAGAAGCTAGGGCATGGGTTTGGAGTTAAGGTTAGGGGTTAGGGAAAATGTCATTTTGAATGGGAATACATTTTTACTCCTCAAAAAGTCTTGAAAAAATGGTGTGTGTGTGTGTGTTTTTGTATAACCGGTGGTTCCAATGAATATGAGAGGAGGAACAGGAAATCTGAGAAGTAGGCAGATATTGCTTCCTCCTCGCGAACAAAAGAAGCATCAGCAAAGAGAAAAAAGGCTTTCTTATTTACCCCAAAGAATACAGTCTGTAACATGGAATCCTGTGTGCACGGCTTCCATCCATTGTTTTTCTTCATAAATGTTGAGAATATCTCACCCAGTAATCAAACCCGAGACACCTGGCTTATTGTGATTTTGGAGCTGATGGCAGGGTGCAGCCTAAACATCCCAACTCTACATTAGACTGGTGTCCTCAACCCCACTAGTCTCTCAGACCTGTTCTAAACACCACAGGTCAAATCAACATTTTCTAAAGAGTAGAGACCGGACGAGAGCACCCTGCAGCTATTTTGCACCACGTCTCTTTCCAAAAGGACATTTCATGATCTCAACGAGACTATAACCAGAATAAATGAAGGTTAAATAAAATAGAAATCGTAGAGGGCTTGGTGGAAGGATAAAGAGAGCAGAGAAAGAGCATAGAGTGTGAAGGAGAGTTGGGCATGGCTGGCCTTCGCCTCAGAGCTGTTTTATTAGGCACACAGCTCTCTGCGTGGTGACTGGGGATGGCAGTGAGCACAGCTGTAAAGCAGCTAGACACATTAAGGACATGTCTCAAGTCCTCAGGCAGTAAAACCCAGTCGAGGAGATGAGCAACCAGAGAACGAGGAAGGGAAATCTGAGGGGGGGGAGGGAGAGAGAGAGAGAGAGAGAGAGAGAAGGAAAGAAGGAAAGACAGGAAAATCTCAGTAAGACAAAAATTATTTTGTTACAAAAAAAAGGTCCAGATGCCAGGACTACAAATACAAATTCCATCGAGACACCGTTGCCCTAGAGTACACAAAAATATGATAAATACAGTACCAGTCAAAAGTTTGGACACACCATTTTCTACATTGTAGAATAATAGTGAAAGACAACAAAACTATGAAATAACACATATGGAATGTAGTAACCAAAAAAGTGCTAAACAAATCTAAATATACTTGAGATTTTTCAAAGTAGCCAACCTTTGCTTTGATGACAGCCTTGCACACGCTTGGAATTCTCTCAACCAGCTTCATGAGGTAGTCACCTGGAATGTATTTCAATTAACAGGTGTGCCTTGTTAAAAGTTAATTTGTGCAATTTACTTTCTTCTTAATGCTTTTGAGCCAGTCAGTTGTGTTGTAGGGGCCCTATTTGGTAAGTCCATATTATGGAAAGAACAGCTCAAACAACCAAAGAGAAATTACATTACATTACTTTAAGACATGAAGGTCAGTCAATTTGGACATTTTCAAGAACTTTGAAAGTTTCTTCAAGTGCAGTTGATTACGGGTCTCGTCCCGTGTAATGATCATAATCGCTGTCACGCTGGTTTCATGGCTCGAGAGACAGACGCAGGAATGCGTAATAGTTGTTTAAATTTAGCCCAAATTACGGCGTGCCGTGTTAGCACGGGGATGAAGACCAAACAAACACTTACACAAAACACAGGTTTGAAACCCAAACAAAAGAGTGAGGAGTACCTCAAATAAATACACAGGCGCACAATGATTATTACACGGGACGAGACCCGTAATCACTTTAGCCCGGACCCTCCCGAGTGCAGGCACAGGTTGAACCGGGCTGTGGGTAAGCACTGGAGCTCTGGTGCATACCACTTGCACCTCTCCCTTCGGCTCAATACCCACATTCGCCCGGCACGGGCGGAGCGCAGGCATAGAACGCATTGCACCCTCCCAGTGCCCTGGAGACACAGCACGCAGCGCCAATGCAGGACCGAAACAGCGTACTGGAGACCAAACACGCTGGGCTGGCACAACACGCCCTGGCTGGATGCCTACTCTAGTACTGTGCTTCTTCCGATAAGCACGAGGAGTGGGCTCAGGTCTCCAACCTGACTCTGCCCCACTCCCCGTGTGCCACCCAAATATTTTTGGGGGCTGCCTCTCGTGCCTGTCTCGCTGCCGTGCTGCCTCCTCATATCGCCGCCGCTCAGCTTTCTCTGCCTCCAGCTCTGCCTTATGGCGGCGATATTCCCCAGCCTGTGCCCAGGGTCCATTGCCGTGTCTCCTCCCATGTCCAGGAGTCCTGTGATTTTAGCCGCTGCTGCCCTTAACCACGCTGCTTGGTCCTTGGTTGGTGGGTGTTTCTGTAACGCGTGTCGTCTGGGGAAGGAAAGGAGGACCAAGGTGCAGCGTGGTAAGCGTTCATATTTTAAATATTTTAATGAACACTGAAAACAAAACAATAAGCAACCAACGAACAGTCCTGTAAGGTGCAACACTAAACAGAAAATAAACACCCACGAAACCCAGGTGGAAAAAGGCTACCTAAGTATGATTCTCAATCAGAGACAACTAACGACACCTGCCTCTGATTGAGAACCATACTAGGCCAAACACAAAAACAAACATAGAAAAACAAACATAGACTGCCCAACCTAACTCACGCCCTGACCATACTAAAACAAAGACAAAACAAAGGAACTTTGTAAGGACTGTGTTTGCGGTAAATAGTTTCTGAAAAAAGTGTGGCCAGCTCAAATGCTGATTGTTACGTCATTCGAAACTGTCCGTTCTAAATAAGCATTCTAAATAAGCATTCTAAATAAGCGTTCTAATCACACGGGTGTGATGGTACGTGTGAAAGGGTTAATGGTCCATTATTCTGTCAAGTTGGTATGATGGATCGGGAGACAGATGCAGGAATGCTTAATTTATTTTATTTTATTGTACCCAATAAAACCGTGTAACACTGAACAAAACACAGGGTAGAAACCCAAAACAAAAGAGCGAAGAGTACCTTGAATAAATAACACACGCACAATGATTAACACACGGGACGAGACCAGTAATCTTCTACTCAATCCACAAGGGCATGAAAGCCCAAAACACACAGCACAGGTACTCACAAGCACCAACGGACATTGTAACAATAATGGACAGCCCAATGGAAACCAAAGGGCACACTTATACGTACTAATCAGTGGGAATAGGGGTCAGGTGTGCGTTATGAAAGTTCCGAAGGGATCCATGACAACCGCCACAGGAAATGAAGACCCAGAGTTACCTCTGCCGCAGAGGATGTGTTCATTATAGTTAACTGCACATCGGATTGCTGCCCAAATAAATGCTTCACAGAGTTCAAGTAACAGACACATCTCAACATCAACTTTTCAGAGGAGACTGAGTGAATCAGGCCTTCATGGTCAAATTTCTACAAAGAAACCACAATTAAAGGACACCAATAAGAAGAAGAGACTTACATGGGCCAAGAAACACGAGCAAGGGACATTAGACTGGTGGAAATCTGTCCTTTGATCCGATGAGTCCAAATTTGAGATTTTGGTTCCGACCGCGGTGTCTTTGTGAGACGCAGAGTAGGTGAACGGATGATCTCTGCATGTGTGTTTCCCACTGTGAAGTATGGAGAAGGAGGGGTGATGGTGTTGGGATGTTTTGCTGGTGACACTGTCTGTGATTTATTTAGAATTCAAGGCACACTTAACCAGCATGGCTACCACATTCTGCAGCGATAAGCCATCCCATCTGGTTTGTGCTTGGACTATCATTTGTTTATCAACAGGACCATGACTCCACACATCTCCAGGCTGTGTGAGGGCTATTTGACCAAGAAGGAGAGTGAAGGAGTGCTGCATCAGATGACCTGGCCTCCACAATCACCCAACCTCAACCCAATTGAGATGGTTTGGGATGAGTTGGACCACAGAATGACGCAAAAGCAGCCAACAAGTGCTCAGCATATGTGGGAACTCCTTCAAGACTGTTGGAAAAGCATTCCAGGTGAAGCTGGTTGAGAGAAGGCCAAAAGTGTGCAAAGCTGTCATCGAGGAAAAGGTAGCTACTTTGAAGAATCTAAAATCTAAAATATAATTCGATTTTTTTAAACACTGTTTTGGTTACTACATGATTCCATATGTGTTATTTCATTGTTCTGATGTCTTCACTACTATTCTACAATGTAGAAAATAGTACAAATAAAGAAATACCTTTGAATGAGTAGGTTTGTCCAATCCTTTGACTGGTACTTTACCTCGGCCTAAACATCAGTGCTATAGGTAACTTCCACAATGCTGTGAACGATCTGAGAGTCATGAAGGACCTTCTATGCCATCAAAAGGAACATCAAATTGGACTTACCAATTAGGAAATACTTAAATCAGTCACTGGCCTTTATGGTTGTGAGGTCTGGGGTCCGCTCACCAACCAATAATTCACAAAATAGGACAAACACCAAATGGAGACTCTGCATACAGAATTATGCAAAAATATCCTCTCTGTACAACTTGAAACACCAAATAATGCATGCAGAGCAGAATTAGGCTGATACCCACTAATTATCCAAATCCAAATTATTAAAATCTACAACCACCTAAAACGATGTGATTCACAAATATCAAAGCCATCACCTACAGAGAGATCAACCTGGTTAAGAGTCCCCT
>NC_056440.1:39382662-39402662 GCF_018296145.1 Oncorhynchus tshawytscha | reverse complement strand
TGCACACGCACACACACGCACGCACACACACACACACACACACGCACGCACACGCACACGCACACACACACACACACACACACACACACACACACACACACACACACACACACACACACACACACACACACACACACACACAGCTCAAGGCTTCCACATGATATGTCTGTTAGATTCACTCCGCAGGCGATGGGGGATGGGAGGAAGTGGAGAATAACCGACCTTGTATACGACATGTCCTCACTAATACTGTACCCAACGACATTTTACAAAACAAGAAGCAGTTGTTTGCCATTATTCGACTACAACAAATACTCCCTATCTAGTACTGCATGTACAGTATGCTAGCATTAGACTTAGCGTCCTTCAACGTCAAGAAGGGCTCTTTAGCCTAATTTTTTCCACGGTAGTGTAGTGACACTTGTTCAGTGAGGTTGGGGTGCCGAGCCTACTCAATGGGGGTCAAAGAGCAAATGACACTGTGTGTCACCGTGTTATGATTGGTTTATATTTACCGTTTACAATTTGATGTTGCTAAGGCCTAGATTCAATCAGATCAAACGTTAACCCGGCAATAGCCAGCACGTCGCGAAGCTGATGTTTTGACGGTGTCGGGGGTGTAACTGCCTGCGTTGGAGCAGTTCTACCTCCGGTGAGCAGCCGCTCTTGATCATTGTCAGGAAGCCACACCCGTCCCACTCGCGTTCAGAAGTTCACAAGGAGAAAGTGCAGGCTATATAGAAATAGTGAACACTCAAATTGAAAATCATTAGACAACATAATGAGGATTTCTATCAGCCTAATTGAGGTGTAGGTTACATCTCACATTCCAGTGTTCAAACTTGTAGACAAGGCTGCATGGGATTTTTATTTATGCAACTCCATGCAGCCAATGGCAATGTCGCTTTAGGTGTAACGCCAGGAGCCGCTTGTGGATTTGACAGCTCTGTCTCAGTTCCACCTCTGACATGCCAATGGCTAAAGTGGATCTAATTGAATAGAGCCATTAACTTAAAAAAGCACAGAGGCTTTGATGGAATGTTGTAATTTGTAGCATAAACTCTTATCTGCAAAAAAACATACATTTTCTATCTATACTTTGTGTACTAAGTGTTGTTTGTTTAATACTTGATGCTGTCAGGAAGTGGTGTGTGTGTGTGTGTGTGTGTGCGTTCATGGGTGCACAGGACCATGCTGCCGTGTGTGTACATGTGCATTTGTGTGTGTGCATGCTTGCGTTTATGTGACTGTGTGTGAGTATGTATGTGTCTGTCTGTGTGTGTGCATCTGTGTGGCTGTGTGTGTCCCCCCAGCACTATGATTGGAGGCATCCATTATTGATGATGTCCCGATGAGATCAATCAAGCCAGAGTTTTTTTACATTTTCTGTGTTGAATCCGATAATAGCATTATGACATAGTAATCGTCCTGTCATGAATATTTAAATCACACTGAAATCGCCGTTCCATATTCATGACCTCTGTTTTTGTGTTGCTTTCCTCTCTGAAGTTCTATCCCTTATTCACTCATTTATTTTCTCTTCCGTCCATTTGAGCATACTGCATTATTTGCTTCATGAAAACAAGTCATGTCAACATCCAATATAATAGTAGATGTTCCTATTTCAAGATGAAAGAACAAATGGCCCATTGACATAGAAAAGTATAATTCAAACCAATTAGTTTATCTACCTCCCTGGTACATTCAAGAGGGAGAAGCTTGTTGTTGTGTTATTAACCAATCATCCAATCATCATATATGTATTGAACATAGAGCCCTGTGCAGGCTTCCGTGTTGTTTAAAAATGTGAAAAGTGGCTGGCATCGTGTGTACCAATTGAATTCACTGCCATGATTTTCACTGTGATTACGCCATTCCCTCTGTGCAACCCATGGATACCACGAAAGCATAAATGGAGAGCTATTATAGCTGACTACTTTGGAGGTCTTGGTTACTGGTTGTACAGCAGGATACGCCTCACAGAGGGCACCATTTATTTAGTGGAACCTTCCTATTAGAGGTCTTCAAGGGTCCAAAAAGTTGAACCTGCTCCGAAATGGACCTGGGGCTTTCCAACCTGGACCCGATCTGCATAAATACATTTTTTAAATATAGAGACCCGTTCTGTATAGACCTGGTTGGATCTAGACCCGGTCCGATCTGAGTGAAGGAAGCAGCAGAAAAGTAATTTTTTAAGCTACTTTATTTTCCAGAGCTGATGAAGCGCGAGAGGAGGAAGAGCGGTGCCGCTCCAGCAGGCAGGGGAGGGGCCATATTGTGAGTGAGTGGGAAGGTGAGCAAGGAGGCGGGAGGGAGAGATGATAGACCTCAACTAACCAACCAAGTCGACTCACACTATAACAGACTAATAGCTGCCATAGGCTCTATGACTGTAGCCGATTGCTGCTTTGATTGCTTATTATTGAGGAACAACATGATACGCACGCCACGCCCCGAACGTACCGAACGTGTAGGGGTCAGGAGTCGGGACACGAGAGAGAGGCAGGCAGCGTTTCTCAGCCAGTCTAAATCATTAATCATTCATTAAAAAGGTGAAACTAAACGAAGTGCAGCTTGTTTGCAGTCTTTCCAGCTTCAGTTTGAAGTGATTGTGTTAGCTGTGTTGTTAGCTAGCTCCTCTGAACAACAGTGTCCTGACGAGAGAGCACATTTTATATGCCAGAAGAAATCGGGCTTCATTAGTTCATTGTTATGGATGTATCCAAATAAATGTCACTAGAAAACAGCTTAAACATGCAGCTACTGTTGTCATTCTGTCTGCACTGTTTGACGTGACTGTAAGTTAGCCGTAGTTGGCTAGCTAGCAACCAAGGGATAGGAACGTTGCCAGCCAGTATGGCAATGGAACATTTAGAACAAACGACTGATAGATACAGAACAAAAAGCCTGAGTGACTGGGTCGCATCTCTGGCAACCGAACCAATAGAACGAACAACCAGCCGGTTTGGGCAGCAACCCTAGATTGGTTTCGGGACTGTATGTTGTGGAAGGATGAAATAGTATGAATATATTAATCAAAATAAAGTTTTTAATTAAAATATGTCAATCATTATTTGAATATGTTGGTAACCCATTGTATAAAAGTGATAATGCCCTCGAAGCTGGTGTTTGGAGGATTTATTGGCACGGTTTGCCGGCACCCGTGCTAACAACACCCGTGCCAATATATCCTCCAAGCTTCTCGGGCATCACTTAACTAGAGTTTGCTCAACATAAATAGTTGAATATATTTCACATTAAATCACGCTTACAGATTATTATGAGGACACTTGCTTACAAACTGCCATGACTGCTACGACGTATAGCTTGGAGAAATTCTTGATAAGATCCTCCTGCAGTGTAAAGCTTGGACCAGGTTGGATAACACACTGTGAAAGCTGGAGGCTAGGAGAGCTTGGTTTTTTAATGCTAGTGTGACAGCCATTAAAACTGAATCACTGAACCTTTTCAATATCTGTAATGAAGTTTTATCAATTAACAGACACCATCGTACCATATTTATGAGGCAGATGGGAGGGAATCCTGAGCAGAGCTGCTTTTAGAGAGGGCAGAGTGTGTTGGTGCTGCTCTCTGACTTTCTGAGAGTCCCTCTCCACATGAATGTTTCAGGGGCTAAATGGAGGCAGACAGGCTCGATCCCCTGTTCCCTCCCTCCCTCTACCCCCCACCAACGCTAAAGGAAAACACTGTATGGGAATGTTCACAGTGTATTAAAGAGTAATGGATTTAAATGCAATGTGTGTGTGTGTGTGTGTGTGTGTGTGTGTGTGTGTGTGTGTGTGTGTGTGTGTGTGTGTGTGCGTGCGTGCGTGCGTGCGTGCGCGTGCGTGTGCGTGCGTGTGTGCGTGTGTGCGTGTGTGCGTGTGTGCATGTGTGCGCGCGTGTGCGTGTGTGCGTCTGTGCGTGTGTGCGTGTGTGCGTGTGTGCGTGTGCGTGTGTGCATGTGCGTGTGTGCGTGTGTGTGTGCATGTGCGGGATATGTCAGGTTGACGTTGAGTATCACTACCGTAACGTTACATCAATGTCTGATAAAGATGATTTTGAACAACGATGTGTGGGTGGACATGAAACCCGAAGTGTGTGTGTGTGTGTGCTCTTGTGCTCCTTTCTTATTTTTCTTGTCTTGTTTTTTTTCTAGATGCTCCAATGTGCTATGACTTTGTGTGTGTACTGTATGTTTGTGTCTAAATGTGTTTGTGCTGTACTGTAGGTGAGGGATATTCTGTCTAGGAGCTGGGAAACCTCTTGGGAAACCGGCAAACATGAAAAGTGGCTTTTATTCACTAACCCCCCCTCCCCCCACCCCTAATACCCATGCTATGTTTTTGTAAGTTGTATATAGCCACCCCCAGGCCCTGTGCAGTAATATACAGACACAGTGCTCAGTTGGATAGAGCCAGTAAATGGATGTATGAGAAGCATTGTAGTCCATGCTGACTGACCACGGTGTGTTACAGATTGACCCCCAGGCCCTCTCCTCCTCTCCCTTTCTCTTTCTTTCTCTCTCTTGCACTCTCTCTCTCTCTCTCTCTCTCTCTCATTTTGTCTGTCGTCTACCTCTCCTACCTCCTCTTTTTGCCTCCTTCTCTGTCTCTATCTCTCTTTTTTCCTCTCCCATCTGTCAGTATAGGCTTACATTTGTCTACTGTACATGCCTCTATCGCTCTCTCTCTTTCCCTCTCTGTGTGTGTGGAGGTTCTTGTAGACTACAACAGCTCTGTCAGTAAAGATACATCACAGCGCCCTATCACCCCATCCCTATCACCCCAACCCCCCTAGGCCAGGGGGATTCCATTAGCACTACCACCTGCTGGGATGCCTCTCCCCCAAGTGTACACACACACACACACACACACACACACACACACACAAACACATAATGTAAAATTGACACATACACAAGGATGCTGCTCTGCAAGAAGGAACAAGAAATGTGAGACTGGGAACCTCAACACCCCTTCTCAACTCAACCTCTCCCCTCCTTCCTCCCTCCCCTTCCCTCTCTCCCGCTCTCCCTCCCTTCCTCCCTCTTTCCCTTCCACCTCACTCTCTTTCCTCGACTCACGACTGTAGTGAAGACAAGGCGATGCGCTGCAATTACTCTAATTGGTTGCGACTTCTTCATTTACATGACAAGTGCATGCCGGGCCTGGGAACCAACGGCCTGCTCCTCCTGGTCAGCCGGGGCCTGTGCCTGAGACTGGGGGTCTGGGGGCTTCCATGGGGCTCTGGGGGTTCCAGGGGGTCTGGGAGAGAGAGGGGGATGCCTGCATGGGCTTTGCCTGGTGGGAAGGGGGGTCGGGGGGGTAAAGGGGCAAGAAACAGGGGTGGGCACTCGGGTGGATGCTGCCGAACAATATCGTCTGCTTCTCGGGGCATTCCTCCTGCTCATCGTCACGGCGAAGCGGTCGTGGTCTTCAACACCAACGGGAACAACATTCTTAAGCAGTGAAACCATTCATTAGTGTGTTGCTGCTGTTGCTGCCAGCCTTGCCCGCCCTGCCCGCCTTGCCCACCCTGCCCGCCCTGCCCGCCCTACCCGCCCTACCCGCCCTGCCCGCCCTGCCCGCTCTGCCCGCCCTGCCCGCCCTACCCGCCCTACCCGCCCTGCCCGCCCTGCCCGACCATGCTGTAATGTTAGTTTAGCATTACAGGCGCACTCAGCTGAGCCATTCTTATGGTAATTTTTCAGTAGTTATTCATTTTCCCCCGCTCTAATGTTTGCTTTGAAGATAAAGAGGCATTTTTTATTACCCACTGAAGTTCACATGTCAGGATGAATCGGATTTACATGGTCATTCTGCAGGGGCACACAAGGGAAAAGGCCAAAGCTTTATACTCATGAAGTATTCAGTAGTATATTCAGTAATACACAACTATTCTTCATTCATTTAGCTGTAATAGAAAAGGTTTCTCTTGTCAAGAAAACACATTTATTTTCATGTCTTTTCGATGATGTCCAGAGGCCCATCCACAACAAATATGTTGAAATCCTCCTTTAGGATAGACACAGCAGGAGACTTAGGATGCCTTGACCCTGAGGACCTGTGGGATGACCTCTAGCCCCTGCCTGGGTTCTAACAATGGATGCTGACATGTTCTGCCTCCGAGGTCAAAAGGGAGAGCTCAGGGCATGTCCACAGTGACATGGTGACATCGTGACTGTTTGATCTGACTAATACAAGACCACATTCTATGTTATGTTATCAAGATCTATATATAATATCCTGAAAGCATATGGTTTAGCCCCATTTAAACTTTTTGGAGCTATATTCTGTAGCTTTCTATAACTGTTTAGAATCACCTGTGGGGCGCCTTGTTTCAGACCTACATGGTAAAGTAATTAAAGATAATGGATGATAAGTCTCAGGCTTCATTTGGTCAGCATGATAATTCTCAGGCTTCATTTGGTCAGCATGATAAGTCTCAGGCTTCATTTGGTCAGCATGATAAATCTCAGGCTTCATTTGGTCAGCATGATAAGCCTCTGACTTCATTTGGTCAGCATGATAAGTCTCAGGCTTCATTTGGTCAGCATGATAAGTCTCAGGCTTCATTTGGTCAGCATGATAAGCCTCTGACTTCATTTGGTCAGCATAATAAGTCTCTGGCTTCATTTTGTCAGCATGATAAGTCTCTGACATTTTGCCAACAAGATACATTGCCATGCATGTGTGTGTGTGTGTGTGTGTGTGTGTGTGTGTGTGTGTGTGTGTGTGTGTGTGTGTGTGTGTGTGTGTGTGTGTGCGTGAATGTGCGTTAGAGCGTGTATGGGGGGTTGTGTGGGGGGTTGCGTGTGTGTGTGTGTTTTACTGTATTCAGCCACCATTGTCACATCATAAAATGAATATATAATTAATTTTTTTCTGAGATCCAATTAGACTATGATTGAATGCAACATTATTTTCTCCCAAGGTGACAACTGATTTAAAGTCGTAATTTCAGTAGCTATCAACATGGCGCTATAATCAAAATAGATATCATGAATTGCATCATCTGTATCTGTTTGGGACTTTGACCTTGTGAAGGATCAATTGAAGCAGAGTTGCTTGACAGCTGCACTATATGACCGTGTGTAACTAGCTTCCACGAACATTAGGGTCATTGACATCAGCGATACCGTCTTGCACACATCAAAGGACAGAGAGATCAGTGTAAGAAGAAGGACGTGAATAACATTAGACAAGAAATGTATTTACTTAGATTGCTAGTTTCACTTGTGTGCACACCCACAATGTTAACTTAGCTCAGAATGGAGAAGGAAGGTGGAGATGAGTTTGTAGCGTGTTTGCGTGTTTGCTTTAGGAGAGCTCAGGGCATGTCCACAGTGCTGCCCCGTGGCAAGTGACGGACTGTGTGTAACTTGCTTCCAACTAACATTAGCGTCACTGACATTAGGTATACTTGTCTTGTACATATAAGAGGACAAAGAGATCGGTGTGTGTGTGTGTGTGTGTCTGTGTGCATGTGTCTGTGTGTGTGCATGTCTGTGTGTGGGGGGGTGCGTGTGTGCGTGCCTGTGCCTGCGTGTTTGTCTCACGATGTCTGTGTGGGGGTGTGTGCTTCAAAACTATTGCTTGAGGTACAACATCAGCAGATGAACTGGAATTAAAAGAAATCAAGTCTTCTTCATTTTCTCTTCTCTCCCAGGGAGTCCGTTACTGCTGTGCCAGATTTACACACTGACATACAGTGCCTTCAGAAAGTATTCATACCGCTTGACTTTTTGTTGCGTTAAATCCCGAATGAATTAAATAAATAACAAATCTCACCCATCTGCACACAATGCTCCATAATGGCCAAGTGGCAACATGTTTCTAGAAATGTTTGCAAATGTATTGCAAATGAAATACAGAGATATCTAATTTACATAAGCATTCGCTACTTTGAGTCAATACTTTGAGGACGCACCTTCGGCAGCGATTAGGGCTTTGAGCCGTCTCGGGTCTGTCTGTATCAGCTTTGAGCCGTCTCGGGTCTGTCTGTATCAGCTTTGAGCCGTCTCGGGTCTGTCTGTATCAGCTTTGAGCCGTCTCGGGTCTGTCGGCTTTGAGCCGTCTCTGTCTGTATCAGCTTTGAGCCGTCTCGGGTCTGTCTGTATCAGCTTTGAGCCGTCTGGGTCTGTCTGTATCAGCTTTGAGCCGTCTCGGGTCTGTCTGTATCAGCTTTGAGCCGTCTCGGGTCTGTCTGTATCAGCTTTGAGCCGTCTCGGGTCTGTCTGTATCAGCTTTGCACATCTGGATTTGGGGATTTTCTCCCGTTCTTCCTTGCAGATTTTCTCAATCTTTAAAAAAAAAGTTAGATGGGGAGCGGTGGTGAACAGCAATCTCCAAGTCCACAGATTTTCAAAAAGGATTCAATTCTGGGCTTTGGCTGGGCAACTCAATATGATTGTTCTGAAGCTATTCCAGTGTTGCTTTGACTGTTAGCGTGAGTTCATTGTGCTGTTGGAACAGAAAGGTCATTTGAACTCTGAAGTAGGTTCTCATCAAGGATTTGCCTGTATTTGGCTTCCTTCATTGTTCCCTCTATCCTTACCAATCTCCCAGTCCCTGCCTCTGAAAAACACCCCCATAGCATGATGCTGCCACCACCATGCTTCACGGTAGGGATGGTGTTAGACGGGTGATGAGCTGAGTTCAATTTCTGTCTCTGATCTCAGAGATCTACAGACAGTTCCTTGGTTTCTGCTCTGACATGTACTGTCAACTGTGGGAGCTTGTATAGACACGTGTATTTCTATCTAAATCATGTCCAAACAATTGAATTAGCCACAGGTTCACACATCATATTTCTAAAAACATGTTTTCACTTTGTCATCATAGAGTATTGTGTGTAGAGGGGTGAGAAAATTACATCTATTTAATAATCCATTTTGAATTCAAATGTGGAATAAGTCAAGAGGTAAGAATACTTTCTGAAGGCACGGTATCACTTCCCTGAAAGCAGCATGTTTTAAGAAAGAGGTGTGTGTTTTCACACAGAGAGATGCCTTTGTGGAGTATGTGAAAGAGACACTTTTAAAGTAGTCTTTTGAAGCTGGAGATCCTGAGAAGGATATGAGGTATGATACAACACAACCACACACACACTCCCACACAAACACACAGACACATACACAGACAGCCACACAAACCCTCCCACACAAATACACACAGACACACAGACACACAGACACAGACACACACACACACACACACACACACACACACACACACACACACACACACACACACACACACACACACACACACACACACACACACACACACACACACACACACACACACACACACACAGAACAAGCTGCCAAATTCCCTGCAAACAAGCCAAGGATGAAACCCAAAGCTAACGTGTGTGTTCACTATCTGACCACAGCTGCTCCGCTCTCACGCTCTCTGAGGTGTGTCTCTAACACACAGACACATGCATGCATACTAATACACACACACACAGACACACACACACACACACACTTAAGCACCCAGCAACAGATAAGTACAGGGTTAGAAGTTGGACAAATAGATGGACAAATAGATGCACACAACAACTAACACAAATATCCCCTGTTCTACTGAGGAGTGGTCTTGTCCTGTCAGTGCCTCTGTTTCTCTCTCTCTCTCTATCTCTCTCTCTCCCTCTCTCTCTCTCATCAGCACCTCTACCCCAAGCAAGGTCATTACACACTGCTGGGACAGCAAGAGAACACTAGGAGAGATACAGAGAAAGAGAGGAGAGAGAGAGACAAAGAGAGGGATATAAGAAGAGAGAGAGAAAGAGAGACAGAGAGAGAGAGAGAGAGAGGGAGAGATGAAGGGAGAGAGAGACAGAGGGCAAGAGAGAGAGACAGAGGTGAAGATAAAGTGAGAGAGGTCAAGAGAAAGAGAGAGAGAAGAAGAGAGAGACATAAAGAGAGAGAGAAGAAGAGAGAGACATAAAGAGAGAGCAAGATAGTTGAAGTGAGGGAGAGAGGTGGGAGTATTGTTAACATATTACCGGGCCGGCGTCTTTGGAGATTGCCCATGTGATTGGCTCCCAAGGCCTCTGTGGCACACAGCAATTAGGAGCCCAACGACCCCGGATCTCCACAGAAATCCCACCGGAGACTCCCGCTCGTGTTCTGCCATGCTATCAGAGTGCCGGCTCGCTCCCAGACAGGGTGAACATCCTGATATTCAGAGTATGGAAAGCGGAGAGAGAGGCTGCCGGAGTTCTGGCAGAGGTTAATGGTTTTTCCCAGTCAGGGAGCATACAGTGTGTATCAGGTAATTATGGGTAATTGGTAAATGTTACCATAATGAAAGAATTACCAGCCATTCTAATCAGACCTAGAGATAGAGAGAGAGAGAGAGAGAGAGAGAGAGAGAGAGAGAGAGAGAGAGAGAGAGAGAGAGAGAGAGAGAAAAAACAGTGTCAGCATGCGAGTGAAAGAAACAGCGACCGGAGTCGACTTTAGAGTCAAAGAGAAACAAAGTGAGATAAAGATTGAGGGAGAGAGAGTTATAGCAACGAAAGAGAGGGGAAGAGCAATGGGACCCAGTATAGGCATAGATAAGCATGAATCGTTTCATTTTAATAGAATAGCCTCCAGCTGTGAGTTAGAAGAGTCCCATTATAGCCCTCATTAAACTACTGTCTGTGGTATGCATGTGTCATTGTGTTGTTAACTCTCTTAAGCGCAAGGTGATCAGTGCACAATTGTTGCAGGATGAATAAAAACACAAATGTACAGTTTACTGGACGAAAGTGCCCAATGTCAGTGTTTTGACTGTTTTGAGCCTTTTCACTATGAACACTTTGCTTTATTGCCTCAAGTGAACCAGTACCTCTGTACAGTACAGTAGATAGATGTGTTCAAATAAAGACAGTTACAGTTTTTTTTACAATCACTTTGGCACAAATTTCAGAACCTCAATGTCATTTTTCAAAACTCTCGACAACCGATGATCAAAATGCACATTTTTCAAAACTCTTAACACTTTTTCCAATTGCTTGGATACACTACACATAAAGGTAAGATCACCTGTTCAAAATGGCACAGTAAAAAAAAATAGTATTACCATTTCAAAATGCAATTCACACATTACATCTGAGATGACTGTCTATTCATTTCATTACAATGATCTAACTATCAATTGACACAACTGCTCAAAATGATAAGTAACTGTTACATTACTCTTAATGCAGAGTTTTATGGAAACTGACAAACAATATTCCAGGTTTAGATCATAAAAGTTTCAGGATAACGAGATCCATTGACACCAATTACCGTGGAACATGAACCAATTGGACTACATTATCTATGGATGTAATATTTCATTATCATCCTTTATCAGACACTGTTTCTATGGTCTCATGTACCACTTTTCCAGACCATGTTTTCAGATTTTCTGTACTCAAGAGACTGTAGTGCATAAAAATCCCAGGAAGGCAGCTGTTTCTGAGATGCTGGAACCACCATGTGTGGCATCAACAATCATACCACAGTCAAAGTTGCTTAGATTACGCATCTTGCCCGTTCTAATGTTTGGTCGAACAACAACTAAAGCTCTCTACTCTATATACTCTATATATTGAGTTGCAGGCAGCCACAAAATTGTCCGTTCGAAGGAGCAGGCTATTTGCGTTAACACGCCGGTGTACCTAATAAAGTGAAGGTATGTAAAGTGAGGGTATGTAAAGTGAGGGTATATAAAGTGAGGGTATATAAAGAGAGGGTATGTAAAGTGAGGGTATGTAAAGTGAGGGTATGTAAAGTGAGGGTATGTAAAGTGAGGGTATGTAAAGTGAGGGTATGTAAAGTGAGGGTATGTAAAGTGAGGGTATGTAAAGTGAGGGTATGTAAAGTGAGAGTATGTAAAGTGAGGGTATGTCAAGTGAGGGTATATAAAGTGAGGGTATGTAAAGTGAGGGTTTGTAAAGTGAGGGTATGTAAAGTGAGGGTATGTAAAGTGAGGGTATATAAAGTGAGGGTATATAAAGTGAGGGTATGTAAAGTGAGGGTAAAAGTGAGGGTATGTATGCAGGCCCTTGTAATTGCTTTTCCAACACTGCCAACTTGTCACTTTACAAACCCTCACTTTACAAACCCTCACTTTACAAACCCTCACTTTACATACCCTCACTTTACATACCTGGTAACATGACTGAATACAAACAGTGCAGCTATTCCCTCCACAAGGCTATCAAACAAGCTAAGCGTCAGTACAGAGACAAAGTAGAATCTCAATTCAACGGCTCAGACACAAGAGGCATGTGGCAGGGTCTACAGTCAATCACGGACTACAGGAAGAAATCCAGCCCAGTCACGGACCAGGATGTCTTGCTCCCAGGCAGACTAAATAACTTTTTTGCCCGCTTTGAGGACAATACAGTGCCACTGACACGGCCTGCAACGAAAACATGCGGTCTCTCCTTCACTGCAGCCGAGGTGAGTAAAACATTTAAACGTGTTAACCCTCGCAAGGCTGCAGGCCCAGACGGCATCCCCAGCCGCGCCCTCAGAACATGCGCAGACCAGCTGGCCGGTGTGTTCACGGACATATTCAATCAATCCCTATACCAGTCTGCTGTTCCCACATGCTTCAAGAGGGCCACCATTGTTCCTGTTCCCAAGAAAGCTAAGGTAACTGAGCTAAACGACTACCGCCCGTAGCACTCACATCCGTCATCATGAAGTGCTTTGAGAGACTAGTCAAGGACCATATCACCTCCACCCTACCCGACACCCTAGACCCACTCCAATTTGCTTACCGCCCAAATAGGTCCACAGACGATGCAATCTCAACCACACTGCACACTGCCCTAACCCATCTGAACAAGAGGAATACCTATGTGAGAATGCTGTTCATCGACTACAGCTCGGCATTCAACACCATAGTACCCTCCAAGCTCGTCATCAAGCTCGAGACCCTGGGTCTCGACCCCGCCCTGTGCAACTGGGTACTGGACTTCCTGACGGGCCGCCCCCAGGTGGTGAGGGTAGGCAACAACATCTCCTCCCCGCTGATCCTCAACACTGGGGCCCCACAAGGGTGCGTTCTGAGCCCTCTCCTGTACTCCCTGTTCACCCACGACTGCGTGGCCACGCACGCCTCCAACTCAATCATCAAGTTTGCGGACGACACAACAGTGGTAGGCTTGATTACTAACAACGACGAGACGGCCTACAGGGAGGAGGTGAGGGCCCTCGGAGTGTGGTGTCAGGAAAATAACCTCACACTCAACGTCAACAAAACTAAGGAGATGACTGTGGACTTCAGGAAACAGCAGAGGGAACACCCCCTATCCACATCGATGGAACAGTAGTGGAGAGGGTAGCAAGTTTTAAGTTCCTCGGCATACACATCACAGACAAACTGAATTGGTCCACTCACACAGACAGCATTGTGAAGAAGGCGCAGCAGCGCCTCTTCAACCTCAGGAGGCTGAAGAAATTCGGCTTGTCACCAAAAGCACTCACAAACTTCTACAGATGCACAATCGAGAGCATCCTGTCGGGCTGTATCACCGCCTGGTACGGCAACTGCTCCGCCCTCAACCGTAAGGCTCTCCAGAGGGTAGTGAGGTCTGCACAACGCATCACCGGGGGCAAACTACCTGCCCTCCAGGACACCTACACCACCCGATGTCACAGGAAGGCTATAAAGATCATCAAGGACATCAACCACCCGAGCCACTGCCTGTTCACCCCGCTATCATTCAGAAGGCGAGGTCAGTACAGGTGCATCAAAGCTGGGACCGAGAGACTGAAAAACAGCTTCTATCTCAAGGCCATCAGACTGTTAAAAAGCCACCACTAACATTGAGTGGCTGCTGCCAACACACTGACAATGACACTGACTCAACTCCAGCCACTTTAATAATGGGAATTGATAGGAAATGATGTAAATATGTCACTAGTCACTTTAAACAATGCTACCTTATATAATGTTACTTACCCTACATTATTCATCTCATATGCATACGTATATACTGTACTCTATATCATCGACTGCATCCTTATGTAATACATGTATCACTAGCCACTTTAACTATGCCACTTTGTTTACATACTCATCTCATATGTATATACTGTACTCGATATCATCTACTGTATCTTGCCTATGCTGCTCTGTACCATCACTCATTCATATATCCTTATGTACATATTCTTTATCTCCTTACACTGTGTATAAGACAGTAGTTTTGGAATTGTTGGTTAGATTACTTGTTGGTTATTACTGCATTGTCGGAACTAGAAGCACAAGCATTTCGCTACACTCGCATTAACATCTGCTAACCATGTGTATGTGACAAATAACATTTGATTTGATTGATTTGATTTGATGATTGAGTTCACATTGTGGTACGAGTACTGTATATAGTGAAATGAGTGGTATCCACCCAAAACATCATAGCGATAACATGGAGCCTGCAGGTGATCCAGGTCACAATAGAGGTCAAGCAGTGGGAGGAGGAAGACGAGGAAGACGTGGTGGTCAAAGGAATGGCAGGGGACAAGCACCCCTTCTGAGAGGTGGTCGTGGGCCTCATTTGAGGGGGGGGGGGGAATGTGGTAGAGGACAAGGCCATGGACCAAGACAACGGCAGCAATAGCAAAGAGTGTCCAATGAAATCCAAGCAATAGTTGTAGACCATGTCGTAAATCATGGCATGACAATGACTGAGGCAGCTACAATGATTCAACCAAACCTCAGAAGATCAACCGTGGCCTCAATCATCAAAACCTTCCGCAATGAGAACCGTTAAGTCTTCAGCATGTGTGTGTGTGTGTGTGTGTGTGTGTGTGTGTGTGTGTGTGTGTGTGTGTGTGTGTGTGTGTGTGTGTGTGTGTGTGTGTGTGTGTGTGTGTGTGTGTGTGTGTGTGTGTGTGTGTGTGTGTGTGTGTGTGTGTGTGTGTGTGTGTGTGTGTGTGTGTGTGTGTGTGTGTGCATCTGTGAGTTTATTTCTGTTATGTTCGTCATGTTGGTGTTTGACCAAGGTGTAGAAAGCATGACTGTCCATCATTGATGGAAGGAGTTAAAAGAGAAAGTCAGAAAAAGAAATGCAAGGAGGCTATGTTCATTAGGACACAACGTAGCAAAACAATGTTCAATTGAAAATCAAAATGATTGTTTCTTATTGGACAAGTTCAGATCATACTGCTTCGGATTGCTTTCTTCTTTTTTCTGCCCAGTGGACACAGCCCAACTAGGAGAGAGATAGGGACAGACACATCCTGCATATCCTGCGTGCACTGTGTTCCACTACCACTACGTTTAGTTAATGTTACCATTAAGTTTTGTTAATGTTGCGTTCACTCTCTCTGGGCCTATTGTCTTCCTCCGACTCTTTCAACTATCATAGAGGGAAACACAAACCATTAAACATTTAGCATCACTCTTCAATTATTCATTCTGAGTGGCATATGTTAAATATCTTGTTGAAATTTGATTTGTTTTGTTTACAAATCATCCGAGGGCACCCGCCTCGAGGAGAATTCTAGGATAGTGAGGTAGTGCAGTGTTGGCTCTATTCTATTATGTATCTGTGAGGATAATACAGTATGATGGCCAATTCCCACTGTTTCTAGTGCCATTGTTAATAATGAGAAGATAACAACCAATTTCCATGGCGAGGGAGATTTTTTAGGCAGGGATGGAAGGGCTTCATGGAGTAAACATACATACACAGGTACTGTCTGTCTGCCTGTCTGCCTGCCTGTCTGCCTGCCTGCCTGTCTGTCTGTCTGTCTGCCTGTCTGTCTGTCTGTCTGTCTGTCTGTCTGTCTGTCTGTCTGTCTGTCTGTCTGTCTGTCTGTCTGTCTGTCTGTCTGTCTGTCTGTCTGTCTGTCTGTCTGTCTGTCTGTCTGTCTGTCTGCCTGTCTGTGGCTGCTCTTGCTCATTTCCAGTCAGAGCAGCCCTAAGGCAGTGCTATGTGGGAACAATAGTGTCCTGTTCTCTCTTTACTCTCCCCCCTCCACACTAAACTATTCCGACATATCCCCAGCACTGCCTCTATGTGTACGTCAGTGTGTGTGTTCTTAACTCTTGTGTAGTCTTAACATTCTGTATATTCCCCTTGTCCTAAGGGTCAAAAATGACCCGCCTTTACTAATCCCCAAATCTATTTTGCATGAAGAAACAACCTGTCATTCATCACAAACTTTGTGAATATCTGGGTTTTCCCTCTTCACAATACAGAACGACTGCATTTAATCAGTGGACACCACTCATTTTTATTACAACACACCTGTCATAATTGTTTTCTTTACTAAAGTAGAGGTTTATTATTATTATTATTATCATTGTTATTGCTAAAGGTACTGCATAGGTGTAAACATAAATGTTTTAGCAAGAGATAGCACTTGTATAGCCTAAGAAAGTAGCAGACATGTGCAGAAAGTAATGCATTTTATTGAAGGGAAACGATATAACAGTATTGAACTTTTTTGGCAACATAGTGATATATTCTTATATACTGTACAATGAGAAACTACAAAATAATAGTCTTCTCCCAGTTTTTTGAACCATTGCCCCCACTGACAAGGTGTATAAACAACACAAATAAATATGAATAAAATAAGATAATAGATACAAAACAAAAATGTGAAGAACATGAATCAATCAATTCTAACTAGCACATGTAGGACAGTATGAAAGTGTGTGTGCATGGACTTTGCAGATGTATTTCTCACATGTGCAGCACATAGTATTTGTTTTACAGTCCCTCTTTGGGGGGCAGAATTGGCATCTCCTCCTCTTGCCCACCCCTGCTGCAGCCTCAGGTGGATCAGGACAATATTCAGCCCCCTGAACAGCTTTCACAAGTGCTGCAGAGGCTGCTGTGCAGGGGAGGCGCTCCCTTCTTTGAGTGTGTGGGGTTACAAGTGCCTTTCCCAGCTGCTCCAGGAACACCCTCCTCTTGTTCCGCTTATCAGGCATCCAGGTAGGGTTGATCTTGTTCCATATCAAGAAGGGATTGTATGAGGACACATCAATTATGTTATGGAAGATGACCAGGGGCCAGCGGGCAGTCATCCTCTTGCAGCCGTAAGTTCCATTCACCTTGTCCAGGTTGTCCATGCCTCCTTTGTTGTGGTTGTAGTCCAGGATGGCTGGCTTCATGTCCTCACGATCACTGATCTCAGCTGTTTTGTGCAGTGTGCAACCCACATCCACTGATTCTTCTCTGGGCTTCCACTGGTCGGCTTCCCTGTGTAGACTTGCATCTTCCAAGCGTAGCTGGATTGTGCGTCACAGGCCACCCATATCTTGATGCCATACTTTGCTGGCTTGCTGGGCATATACTGCCGAAAAGGACAGCGACCTTTTGACAAAAGAGATTACTATCAGTAATTAGCATCAGTGTCACAAAAAAAATCACATAAATCAATGATATTACAGTGATACATAATCAAATTAAGTGAAAATGTACCTCTGAATGGAATCAGTTGCTCATCCACTGTTACTTCAGGCCCAGGGTTGTGGAGGTATGGCAGACTCTCCACCAACTTCTCCCAGACCTCTCTAATGGCCGCCAGTTTCTCTCACATGTCTTGCAGGTCTTAACTCACGGTTATCAAATCGTAGCATTCTTCAGAAAATTAGAAAGACTTTCAGTGGCATTGTGGCACAGAAAACCCTCTGTATCCCAGAGACTACATGTAGCCTCGCCTCACACGCTACGATTAGCAGCCCTATGCACACTGCACATACACAAGAACATTTTAGTTTTGTCAATCAGTAGCACACATAATCTCAATTTCTCATTTTGTGTGTGTGTGTGTGTGTGTGTGTGTGTGTGTGTGTGTGTGTGTGTGTGTGTGTGTGTGTGTGTGTGTGTGTGTGTGTGTGTGTGTGTGTGCATGAGCATATGTTTGTGCTCGTGTGTGTGCGCACAACCCAAATCTTAACATTGTGCAAATGCGTGTGAATGTGTCTGTGTTAACTGCAGTGGATGAATGACCTTGATTTCCAGTGTGTCACTGTGACAAGGTGGTGTTCACACATGCACACTAAGACATTATACTCTCTACTCCACATTTGACAAATATTCTGGGTCCTTCTTCTATCACTTGGCAGGTTGAAAGTCACAATCCTGAATTTGTGTTTCAGCCCCTGATGGGTGGGTGCATCACTCTGTTTGGTTAGAAGCTGGGGGATGGGGCTGGATAAATATTAGGCAGGGATTCAATCCAAGGCACATTATAGAGAAGCACATTGCATTTGACTGTAAATGGTATTTTTGGCTTTAGCCGACACACACAGAATTTTCCGTGAATGCGATCTAGGAAATTGCCTTTAAAAGGCGAATTGTCAGCTGTCCAGTACTGGTTTATATATCACACATTTCCATGCAGAATCAAAACAAATCACACATTTTCACTTCTGGTTCAAGGTTCATGGATTTGCAATGGATTTTGATGTACTCACAATTTGCAATGAAATCTCTGTGTTAGAAGCTTTTGAGGCCTATATTGCGACAAGCAAACCTTTTCACAGAAAACCTTGCCTCTAAAAGCAAAAGACAAAGGCCGAGAGAATGGCTGAGTAAAATGGAATAGTTTGGAAACTGATAAGCAGCAAACTGCTTAAGTGGAAAAATAATGAGAACACTTAGCAAACTGTGTTAATTTGAATACAGCCCTTTAACCCTCTCTCTCCAGATGCTAAAAGTTTCGCGGGAAGTTTGCGTAACTCCTGTGGCTTTGGGTGGCTTTATAAGTGTTCTTTATTCATGTGTTATTTGTTTATGCGGATTAATTATTAAAAGTTTGCTGCATTTTTACAAAGGTTCTAGTTTGTGGGTAATGATTCCCTCCTTTCTCTCCCAATGGGTTGTATTTGTAATTTTCTTGAATATAAAAGTTGCATTATTCATGTGTGTCGGCGGGCCGCATCTATTAATGATGCCTTTCTTCATAGGTGCTCACGTCTTCAGCATGTCTTTCTCAATCTTGCTCCCTGACTCAAAGCAACAGAAAGGGGGGGGGGACACAGAACCTCTTCTTTCTATTCCTTTCTCCCTCTTTCTTTCTCTGTTTCTTTTTTTCTCTCCATACGTTGTGTTACCTCATCAGGGTCAGATGGACATGATCTTTTTCCCACATAACCGGCCAGAGAGAAAAAGAGGGAGACGAGAGAAAAGTTTGCTGTGGCGCTGCGATGTAAATGTCCTTATTTAGTAATTTATGGACGTGGGAATTGAGTGCAACTCTGTAGCGAGTCATCAACTATTGATGTGTCTAATCTTTCGGATCCTGCCAACATGATAATCATGATCTGTTTTTTTTTTCGAGTGAAAAGGCACCAGCTCTCTCCTCCTGCCTCCTCACTGAGACTCCACATAGGCTTATTGTTTACATCAAATCTGTGACTCCACATTTGCAAGGCGCCGGTAGTCTGCTCCAGCTACAGCTAACACACGTTTTTCCCCATGTTAGTTAGAGATAATAAACCAGTGGTTTTATTACAGTGCTAACAAGCCACTCTAACACCCAGCACACAACCACACTATTCCCGCTTAACCATCAAATAGAGGGAGAAAAAGATCACGTGTAAATGACAACGGATCCATATTACAATTGTATCTTCGGAAAACTCTTTGAGAAGGGAAAGGAACACGGCTGCCATCTCGCTCTACCACCAAGGTGCTTGAATTGAGATACAAAGTTAAGATACTACTTTGTTTCGATTTTCTGTGTACTTAGAGTTCGTCAGTATGCAAGTACAGGTAGGTGGGAGAACTGCTATCACTTTTTTGCCATTTTCCTCACCTACATCTCCCTACAAGCACACCCATGGCTGCTTACCTTCCATGCATGTGCTCATAAACAACACCTTTGGTGGAACCCATATACTGTACTGCATATTGTAATAAGCCTATAAAAGTTGTGAACACAAACACACAGACACACACACAGATACATAATAGAATAGAGCCAACACTGCACTACCTCACTATCCTAGAATTCCCCTCGAGGCGTGTGCCCGCGG